>NC_047110.1:97840781-97852184 GCF_902500255.1 Thalassophryne amazonica
TCTGAAGGACCGATAACAGAACTGTTAAGCACAAAGCTTATTGATGTCGGTGGATCGAATCATTTCTTAACGATACCCGAAAGGAACTGGTTCTCGATACCCATCCCTAAAAATGACAGAACGGTTGGAGCAGCGCTACTGCATCACATTTTGCAAGAAACTGGGCGACAGCCAGGTGGAAACCATTCGGAAGATTCAGACAGCTTTCAGAGATGATGCAATGAGCATCACACGGATTAAGGAGTGGTACAACCGGTTGAAAGACGGCCGCATAACGGTGGAGAGCGAGACGCGCTCCGGTCGGCCATCAACATGCCGAAATGACGAGATCATTTCCAAAGTGAACGCTGTGGTGGTGCGGGACCGTCGTGTGACTGTCCGAGAAAGTGCGGAAGAGGTGGACATCAGCACTTTTTCGGCACATTCCATTGTGACAGAAGATTTGGGCATGAAAAGAGTTGCAGCTAAATTTGTGCCGAAGTTGCTGACGGCAGAGCAAAAGCAACTTTGTGTTGAAGTCTCACTGGATATGCTGGACTTCACAAAGAGTGAATCCAACTTCATGGACACCATAATCACTGGTGATGAGTCCTGGGTGTACGGGTACGACCCGGAAACCAAATTCTGGGAGAAGTGTGTGGAGTCCTAAGGAGACTACTTTGAGGGTGATTAGGTTTCCAACGCTCCAGGTATGCCAGTTTTTTTCCCCAGCCAAAGGTCCGATACTTTTCTAACAGACCTTGTATAAATTGTGTTGATCCACCAGAGTCTATTGTAACCCAGTGTTAAAAATGAGATAAATAAAATAAATAAAATAAAAAAAAAATTTTTTACCGGAGCATAAATAGTGATAAAATAACAGAGAAATATAAGTTCATAAGTATGTTGACATAAACATGCTAAAGAAAAAAAAAAAAAAGAAGAGTTAAGAAGTTGTAAGCTTAAGTTAAAATGTTGTTTTGATTGACACACTGAGCAACCAATAGCAGTTAAGCCTGGTGTGATATTAACCAATAAGGTCAACGGTTGAACCGCGGGGCATTGCACAACGCTGCGCCTTGCTCAGTCTCTCATCAGACGCTGACCAGAGAACTCCCTGCTCGTGTGTTGTAAGAGCTAACGCGTGGAAATTGGTTTTCTTCTATGGATACAATTGTTGCTGGGTAAGCGCAAACAAATGCTATAACTGCCTGAAGTATCATACGTTGCATATTTGTGACAAAGCCTTTGTTAAATCTTAAGATACTGAAGTGCCGAGTGCCCGCGGAAGCCTCTGGAAACCCCGTAGCCTTGTTAGCACATTGTGCCCTGTCTCGGTGAGTCCCATACACAATGAATTGTGCTAACGTAGCATGCTAATTTCCGCTAGCTTTTTCCATTTTATTAGGCCAAAATGATTAGCTGTGTGTTGATTAATTAAATCAGCACTGCAACTAAAAGGTACAATGTAAAGTCTTGTGTTTTGTTGTGAACGGTTGTATATTTCTGTTAATTTTGAAGCGACAGTCTATCGGCTAAGCTAAGCTGTTAATGTAGTTCTTAAGCACTGGGAACAGTAATTGGAAAACTACAATTGCAATTCACTGCCACTTTTCTAATCTTTTGGTACAAATGATTAGATCAAGAAGCCAACAAGTATTCCAAATGTACTTTAAAGGTGTGCTGTTATTTTTTTTTTTTGATGTGTACTGACTATGCACTCCAAACAATGGAATTAGTACAATTACTGTATTATCACATTCCAACTATTTTATTTGGTATATTGATGTGGTAATGATGTAATCGTAAACCTTAGGAATTCATAATGTTGTACAACATATTTTATTTTGAAAAATGAATGTGTACAGTAGTTTATGGGTATTGTAGTTCTATAGTACATATTTTAAGCTACTTTATTCTGACCTTATCCATAGGTCAGGTTTTATGTTTGGGATCAAAGTTCGAATCGCAGACATGCAGAGGACGGACAGATCAAGATTTCCAGTACTGGATGGCGAGCCCCAGCCCAAGAGTCAAATGAACTGGTAGATTGTAGCCCGACTGGTTATAAACACACTGAACACTGAGCGAACCTAAAGAAGAAAGAAAAGACTAAAGGACTATACCGGAGTATATTTTATTTTATTTGGATATATTTTATTTTATTTTTTTTTTTTGGCAAAGAGCGCTCTCATTTAATTTTGTACTGCCATTATTAGTTCAATTGAGTTCATTGACATTAAATTTTGTATACATAGTTTTTCAGTTAAAACAAAGTGTTGTTATGTCTTATGTTGATACACCCCTAGGCTCTTACGAATCTATAATCTTCTGATCAGGCCATTTCCCCTTTTCTCTGCTGGTACATACAGTGGAGGTAAATATACTTCCATTTCCAAATACTAACAAAAAGGTCAAGAAATACTATAAGTGTCACATAAAGTGTTACACTATGTTCTCCCACCACAGATTCATAACAAGCTGAAAATGATGGTGGTTAGTCGATTTGCTTCTAAAAACAGAAGGTTCCTGATTCAAGACCACCCATGCCCAATCTCCATGTAATGTGGAGCAGCATCAGGAAGGGCATCCGATGTAAAACTTGCACCAAATCAGCATGTAGATCCATAATGGACCAGATGTGGTGACCCCAAGGAAAATAAATAAATAACTTAAAAAGCACAAAGAAACTGTCAATATTGTTTGAAAAACTTCTAAACTATCTAGCATTTGATCACGCACCGCTGATTAGCAACTCAATTTATTTCAAATTTTAAACAGACACATTATTTAAAAATTTAGCCGTGCATGAAGTTATATATAGTAGACTGGATACCATCACTGGGAGATTGTGTTATAGACAAAAGCCATAAGCCATCAAAGGCAGCTGAAAATTGGCATCGTTTTATGTAGCTTTGATTTCAACCCACAGTCTTCTACAATCCATCTACACCCCATAAAGCCAGAAGTTTACACAACCCCATCCTGCAAAAAGACATTCACCCTCATCTCAGTACTCAGAACTTTACCTCAGACTCACTGAGTGATGTTCCCATCAGCAATCCTCCCTCCCTCTTTCCTCCATGGCACTCTGCCCTCACTGTTTTTATATGGACACATTTCTTCATATGCCATGATATGCACTCATGCTATTACCTCTTGTCAGTGTGATGTTGCATCACAGCAGCATAACAGAAAAAATTCTGTCTACTGGCAGGATAAACACACAAATTAACCCTTAACATTTGAGCATCTGGTGTCTCCCACTGGATGAAACCTGTTTTCAGACCCATCCACGTAGAGACAAGCTTAGGTGTATCCGCAAAAGTTTTGTATTGTATCATCATTTCGTCCACATGGCATTAGTGTTTTCAGAGCCCGAAAAAGGGTTTGAATGAATTTTCTCACTGAGCCTACCAGTGTCTACCACTCATAACGGACTGTTGTTAATTTAACATACTTTTGTTGTCTTGGTGAATCCATAATAGGATTCAGCAGAATGCTGAAAAGATAAAGAATGTCTGTGACAAATACTGCCCTTAATAAAGAACCTGGCACCTCTATTTTCCGTAATAGAGCTCTCTGACCTTTGCTGTTTCCAGCTGCCTTCCTGTGTGGCTTCCACGCTGCAACGTCTCCTGGCTTTCACGCCACTACCTGCACTACGTCACTTTGGACTTGCAGCTGTGCTGCTGCTCTTCAGCACTCAGCCTCAGATGACTGAGCATTACCAAGAACTGTATGAACTGTTTTAACTGTTAGGCAGAACTACTAAGAACTTCCAAGTCATTCCAAGATTCAAACAACTTTATTGATCCTTAAAAGGGCAATTCATATCACACCCAATTCAAACCCACTTACCTCAATTAATCCACAATTATTACTAGTTGAACGTAATAATGGCACACATCAGAATTAAAACACTGCACATATACATTTGATTATTAATGTACGCTAAACTTTAAGACAGCCGTCATCCGAATTGAGGCAATGTGAGTGTGCGGTGGCCACAGCAGCCTACCGCGCAGCCGCGAGCTTGGGGAAGAGTGGTAGAGTCAGAGACAGAGGAAAGGAGAGAGGAGGAGATGTGACTGCCCTCCCCGGAGTCCCAAGCTTCCTGAAGAAAAGTCAAGCTTAATAAGCAAAGTGCACATCTCAGGCCACACGGTGCATTATGGGCACGCTAAATTTTTCGACTACCAATCCACATTCAAAGACAGCGGAAAGCAGCGAGGAGTGCTATGATTTGGACCATTTCAACCGCTGGAAAGTTGACAATTTAAAGTGTTTTTGTAAGTTCTGCAGATTGCCTGTTACAACCAGGACTGCGTGCAGCAGTAGAGAGAAACGGAAAGAAGAGCTGGCTGCCCTTGCGTGTGCTGCATTGGTACAGAAACTACCGTCAGTGCTGACAAAGGAGGAAGAGAGAGCTGCTGTTGAAAATGACCAGTCCTTGTTGATAGCTGGAGACAAAAAAAAAAAAAAAATTTCTGACCCCTTGAAGGCAACTGACGGAGGGTTAGATGAAGTCCAGGGACTGAAACTGTGGATACTGCAGAATATTTGCTAAGCAGGGATGAGAAATCGCTACTCCACCAGCTTCGTAATGACTACAAGGAAGGTGGGACTCACACATAACCTCTTTGGTGTCACGTTTGTTTTGATAAGTTGACAGACATACAATGATATGTGCATGCATGCAGTTTGTTTATAGAACATGTCAATTTTACAATATTACGCGCCACGTCATTCATGGCGCGACATTACAGTCATAAGCCGATGCACGAAAACGGCGTCAGCCACATTATAATTCGGCACAGTTTCAGGATATTGACAAAATAAATGTGTGCAAGAAACTTACAATTTTAGTCTATCTTTTACCCCCATCTGGATCTTTCTTTTCTGTGGGGAAATTGTGTAGAATGAACAGAGGTTTACAACCACATTTCTTCTTCTTTCCGTCTTTGTGTGGACTCGGCGGAGCTTTGCAATCGTGTGTTTTCAGCCAACTTTCAAGCCTATAAATTCTGTTTGAGCATTTGAAAACAGCATAATGCGTACCTGGCTTAAAGCCTTTGAAACAATCCCTGTAAGCCTTAACTTTTACAGTCCGCTAATGCTACTGTATACGAAATTCAATGGGAGCGGTGTGAGTTTGGTAGTTGGAATTTTTGCCCCGTTTGACCCACGCATGCGCAGATGTGTTGCACACTTCGCTCATTGAACTGCATCATAAGACGCGCCACTGCTGACCTCTAAACAATTCCTCAACTGTGAACGTTCCTACATTAAGCCTTCCTGTGAACATTCTGTTGTTAAAGGCTTCCAATGTTATGAGTGCAATCACTCACCTTTGTTCTCCTTGTTTCTCAGAACCTTCTTCCCTCCTCTGCTCTGAGCATCCCACCTGGCTCCGGTTCCTGTACCACTCTCCTGGGTTTCATTCCCACTCACTAACTCTCAAGCTTGGCTCCGTGTGCACTGCAGGTTCCAGCTTTCCACTGCTACAAGCGGGCCCTGTCTCGGCTCTGCAGGCACCAGCTACAGCTTCAGCACTATTAAATCCTTTGTTAATCCATTATTGTAAATAAATCTCCTTTCATTCACTCCTGTCTCGTCCTTGCTTCTAGCATTCGAGTCCATAGCCTAAACCGGTCCCGTCCCATCCCGTCCGGACCTCTAAGCACAACAGTGTGCACATTAAATGTTCAAGTTTAACTATTAAAAAAAACGCCTCTATTTGGATTCATCAAGTGGTACACAACACATTTATCAAGGCAGTTTTTGTGGAAAAACTGTACTCCACAGCAGTTTTACTAAGGCTACATTTATGTTCACAGTCAGTCTGTCTACTGACTGAGGATTTCACTGACCGCCTGTGCTTACAGTAAGCTCTAAAACTAATAGTGATATAACTAGTGTGTTACCCGTGGGGATTCATAGGCTCTAGATTGGGTAGTGTTTATAAAACAGGTAGCTGATATTTTTCAAGGGTGGTAATAAATTAAGCAAAGCTTGTATAATGAGTTGGAATGGCATGTGAGACCAGCGGGGTTCTCAGCAGGATTTTTTCTCAGCGTAATGGGATGGAAAAATCACCTTAAGAAGCCGGGGGTTCGGGGAATGCTTAGGCTTCGACCCCGCTGAAGGTTTTGCTTCATGGGCTTACAAAGGGCCTTCTTTTGAGTTTTTTTTTTTAAACTTCAAAATGTAGAGTAATCAGAAATGAATCATGAAGTTTTCTATAGTAAACTGCTGTGTGTAAATTAGCAGTTGTGATGTTTCTACACTCTTCCATGTTTGGCCTGACACCTCATTTCTTTTGGCTTCAGAATAAGGCTGTAACAAAGAAGAAAAAAAAACAAAAAACTATGGCTTTACAAAATTTGGCCCTCAAAATGCAGGCAACAGTGTTTCAGAGGGATATAAATTTTCTTTGGCCCCGCTCTCCCCTCGCGCCTGCAGGGCAGCTGTACTCACACTGGGAGAGCGCTGAGACTGTGACACCTGGATAAGTTCTCCCCGATGAAACGGAGGACTTCTCATTTTGGGGAAATCTCTTTTGGTCAGTTGTAGTATGTCTGTCTGTTTTACAACGTTTGGAAAGAGGTGTCATTTGATTTTAAAAGGCGATTCGCTTTGAAATTATTGATTCAGGAATGATCCGTCTTTCCACATTTACGCAGCAGAGAGCCACAGCAAATCCCACAACACACACACATGCGCACGCACACACACAAAGTGGAGGCTATTATCATTATTATTATTTTCATGAGGGACAGTAACTAAAGTTTAGGAACCAGAGAAGCAGGAGATATTAACGTTCCAGTCCATGGCAGAGAGCCACGTCATTGGCTGCCCCACAAAAAAGGCACATTAATGACAAATGAATAAAACCTGTCCGTGTGAAGCGGTTGACGATTCTCACTTCTGCCGCATCAACAGAAAGAGAGTCCCGTTTTTTTAAATCAGCAGAAAAGGTGAGTCATGACTGACATCTTTAAATGGCTTTGATATACGTTGATGAAGACATTGTGGACACGCTGCTTCTAAATCAGAACCAGTGGGTCCACAGTCAATGGAGAGTAATGATCATTTTCCCATTACACACCCTCAAAAACAACGTAACGGACCAACTGCAGTGTAAATTTTTTTTTATTATTATTATTATAACAGCGTAACGGTCCGTTACGCTGTTATAATGTTTGTGAGAACCCTGTCCAGAATGTTTTTAGAACCTCAGACCTCAACAATTTTTAGAAGAGGAACTCAACCTTTTATTTCCTGTTAATTATGTAATTTGTAATGTTAATTTAACCCTCTGGGGTCCGAGGGCATTTTTTGTACAGTTCACTCGCCTGGCTAAATGTTTTATTATTGCTGTTAACAGCTCTCCCTGCATCCCACAATCAAGTTTTATGTCTCTGTTTTCAGGACAACCTGTACTTTCAGGATATATATGCTATAGTTGTGTTTTATAAGTGTAATAAAGGTTTACAATTAGAAATAAGAAAGGAATAAGTACAGTGGAAAATAATTTTCCACACACATTTATTCAAAACACACAGTAAACTATAATAACCCTCTCAGGCTCAAATTAATTTTTAGTAACAAAAAAAAAAAAATCAGATATTTAGCTGTTGCAAATCTGCAGTGCCTGCCTTGAGAGGGATAAACAACTGTTTTGACACTTTATAAAGGTAAATGGGCTCTTGTGTCAAAGACTGTACAACAAAAGGGTTCAAAAAATAAACAAATGCACATTTTGAACAATATATACAAAATGGTCTATGCATTTTGTTTGTCTTCATCTCAAAGCAATTTCTGTCTGCTATTACACAAAGGGCACATCACAAACTTCTACTTTACTGTGTTTTAAAGTGTTCTGTCCAGCTCTGAAAGCAGCTTTTGACACTTTGGCCTATTTACACTCTGAGGAGCGGCCCCTCCCCCTCACTCCATTGATATGGTAAACAGTGCTTTACGACTAGAGCCCGACCGATATATCGGCCTGTCAATATTATCGGCCGATATAAGCCCTTTTCAAAGTACTCACTATCGGCCGAAATTTTGCCGACAGAACGCCGATAATTTCTCATAAACAGAACAGTTACTGAAATAATGTTTGTGTCGGCAATGTAAAATGTCCTTGCACCGTTTGTCAAGTAGATGGAGCTCTGACTCCATTCAACTCAGAGCTGCTTACACCCCTGCTTAAATGTCTTCATCACCAGCCCCCGTAGTTCACGTTACACTGCACTGATCGGCTGACAAAAGCATACAAGTAAGTTTATAAGGATCTATATCCTTATCCTGAACCTATATCTAAGTTGCAGCAACAAGAGGTACAAGATCAGATGTATTTCACAACACAAGGATATGTATTTCCTAATTTCACAAAGGTACTTCTTGATTGCATTTTTGTACTTGAACATTCTTCTCTGTTATAAACAGCATTGTATAAAGTACCTTGATTGCATTTTTTGTATTTGAAAATTCTTCTCTGTTATAAACAGCGTTGTATAATGTACCACAAAATCACACTTGAGTAAAAGTACAGATACCCATTAAAAAAATGACTTTGGTAGAAGTTCAAGTCACCGATTGAAATGCCACTCAAGTAAAAGTCTTAAAGTATCTAGTATTTACTGTACTTAAGTATGACAAGTAACGTACAACTAAATGTACTAAAGTATTGAAAGTAAAAGTACAAGTAAATGTTAATAATCAAAAACGGACTGATTTTTTTTATATTACAAAGTTTATCTAGGCTTGTAAATGACTGGTACAGATGGCTGCCCAGTTCCGGATCACCTTTTTTAAGGTCCCGCTATACGGAGCCATAATACAACTGAATGTCCTTTAATTATGTATTGTTGTATTGGGCATTTGGATGTTATTTAGCTGAAAAAGTCTGGGTGGAGTAGCGCTTCTACTTAAAGTGTGAAGCCACATTATGTGTGGTGCAAACATTTGCCAGAAATGGATCACTTTTGCCGGTTCCAGCTCATGACACTCTGTGTCACTTTGGGGGCATTCCTGGCATCTGGCTGGAGCCCTTCTAATGCAGAATGATACACACTGTGCCCAAGAATGTGTTTTGAACACAAAATTCTAGAAATTATACTTATTAAATGAGAATTTACTAAGTTTCGATAGGCACCGCTATATGTTTTTACAAGCAAAAAATGAAGTGTGGAGGTGAGATTTCTCCCGAATTAAAATGTAAAAGCCCCCACATTCATGCCCATTCGTGATTTTTAGACGACCCCCAAAGTCCACATGACTCACAACTACAGACACGAGGCTGCTGCATCAGTGATCCGCAACCGGCAAATTTTCGCGTCAGAGATAAATGCGTGCAGCAATTAAACAGCAAGACACAACACACTGACATTTTATACCCAAGTAAGTAAGTATTTTCCCACTCTAGAACTAAAAACACTGAATGGCTAACTCACCTTTGCTACGTTTTAGAGATCGTTACTTTAAAATTTGAAGGAATGAGTGAGTCAGAAAAAGTGTGCACACCGCAGACACCAGGATGTTTTGATTCCTCTGCTGATCACAAGGATGGCTGGATCTGGTCGAGCTTGTGGTCGTTTGTAGACAAAACATCAATCTTTCCATTGGTACCAAGTATTAGCTTATTCGTGCTGATTACGAGAAACGACGGCGCAAAAACTACAGCAGTGATCCGGAACTGGACTGTAGTATTAGTCAAAATACTGAAAATTGTGCACATCACACAAAAACACTTCAGAAACAAGGTTTCAAAACCTAAACGAGAGTAGGCTACTCACTAGGTGTTCACAGGAAACAGTTATTTATTTCTATATGTATTTATTTATTTTCATTGTTACATGGTTTTATCTTTTCTGTTGTGTTTCATTAGGTTCTTTTTGTCTCTTTCTCTAAAATTGTATTGTAACATTATTAGTCTATTATTATTGTCTATTATGTAGACTATTATTGTTTTTGCTATTATTAATATATGAATAAAAATAAATTTAAAAAATTACACTTTGACTCTTATGACAATGAATGCTGAGCCATTAATTACAGAGAAAACAAATCAACACAAATGTGCTGATGCGAACAGCTTAATGCTAATTTTAACATTGAAAATGCCATAGACATGCTAACATGTTAGCATCGCTCCCGTTTAAGTTATAAAATACATATATCAACTGTTTCAGAAGACCATAACAGGTCGGTTTAACATAAAAATATTAAATGTTACTCACAGACATATGCTCTTCAGGGTTTTAGCGGGGAAAAATTTGGATAAAGTGAAATAAAACAATGACTCCACGAATCGTAGATCGAAGCACTGCTTTGATCTGTGAATCACCGCTTCGATTGGTTCAAGGTTCAAAGCAAAGCCACGCTGTAGAAAAGCTGATTATAGACCCGCTGCAGGTCTGTAATCAATGTAGAGAAATTATCATTTTCCTGACAAACACCCCCCAAGTGCTGACTGACTTCATTGCAGTCACTAGTAATTAGTGGTGTCTCTGGGGGAAAACACGACGTTCTTTTCGTGTGTGTGTTTTTGTAACGAGTAACGGCATGGCGCATAGAAATGTATCGGAGTAGAAGTATACAATTAAGGTCGGACATGTAGTGAAGTAAAAATGAAAGTAAGCTGAATTTAAAAAACTCAAGTAAAGTACAAAGTCTCCCAAAATGTACTTAAGTACAGTAGTGAAGTATTTTTACTTTGTTACTATACAACACTGGTTATAAAGTTAATCAATATGAGGACAAAGATTCAGCTTTTAGCTCACACCTTTTTTGTTAAGGGTCCAAAAAAGAATATTTTATTAATTAAAAAAAATAATAATAATATTAGCTGATTTATCGGCTATCTGCAAATCAGCCAATTTATCGATTATCGGCATTTTTTCATCCAAATATCATTATCGGCATCGGCCTCAAAAAATCCATATCGGTCGGGCTCTATTTACGACGGAGCGAGAGAGCTTGCCACAGGCTTATTCAATAACATGCACAGGTAATGAGGAGTGGAGCATCTCTAAAACTCACACACTCTGTGTTTGAGCACGTGACACTGTCATCAGAGGCCCTCCATCTGCTCCATCTGCTCACTTTCACTAATCGCTGTGCGAATGGCACAGGGTGCATTGGAGCAAGCTGCCAGACAGCTATTCAAACAGGCCAACTAGTAACATATCACTGCTAAAAACGATCTTTGGTTTATCACGTGAGGTAAATCTGCCCTACGACTGGATTTTGGAAAACCATGTGATGGTAAACCAATTCCGATTGGACACTCACACTGCGCACGTCAACACACAGCTTCTATGAGGAGTACAAAGATGGCAGACGGCTGGCTCGAACGTCCGGAGTTAACTTTTCAGCAAAAAAAAAAAAAAAGTTTCTATCTCATATCATTAAAAA